>NW_026975635.1:0-24540 GCF_030014295.1 Loxodonta africana | reverse complement strand
CTTGCGATTCTCTTGTCTTTCTGCCTGAATGCGGTCCATTGGCACTTGCCAAAGCAAGGTTTCCCAGCACAAACTACAAAGCAGCAGCTCCCTCCTGGCAGAGGAAATCCCATGCAGTGTTGCCCTGGCGAGATAGTGCTGCTACAGCGAGGCCCAGGGAAAACAGACTGCCTGGAGAAATCCTAGCAAAGCCCTGTGTTTCCCCACAGGAATGTATGTCAGTTTCAGTTCTTTGCCAGCAACGGAGCTCAGAGGCAACGTCAGATTGTGTGTATCTCAGTGAGAGAAAGAAGACTGTGACTTCCCCCGTTCCTCTGACGAAAGCGGTTAGAGGGAGAAAAGCGTCCTTTGCTTTCGCTTTCCCGCAGTGAGCTCGGCAGATCTGCCCTTCGCGAAGGGCCGTTTTCCCCCGGAGAACTGCCTCGCGGTAGCCCTGTTCTGGAAGTGGAACGAGTATGCAGTGTTAGCGTTCAGCTATTGTGAAGGCTCGCTTTGGCCCAGGGCAAACGAAGCGCCGGGGGAAATCTTGGCAGAGCCCGGCGCCTTTCCACGGTTCAAAGCGTGGAACAGCAGACTCTTTTGCAAAGAACAGAGCGCCCAGGCAACAGCAGCCTGCACGTTTCTCAGTGAAAGGGAGAACTTCCTAACTTCATCCAGTCCTCTGAGCAAAGCAGGCAGAGGGAGAGAAACTTTCTTTCCTTCCTCTTTCCTGCAACGAATTCCTCCTTTGCTCTTGCAAACGCAAGGCTTCTTCTGAAAAGCTACGTCGCGGTGCAGGGATCCTTCCAGAGGAGCAACGGCATAGTTTTAGCTGGAAGGGCTTGGCAGAGCAGCCGGGGAGAAAAGGCCTCTTGCGATTCTCTTTTCTTTCTGCCTGAATGCGGTCCATTGGCACTTGCCAAAGCAAGGTTTCCCAGCACAAACTACAAAGCAGCAGCTCCCTCCTGGCAGAGGAAATCCCATGCAGTGTTGCCCTGGCGAGATAGTGCTGCTACAGCGAGGCCCAGGGAAAACAGACTGCCTGGAGAAATCCTAGCAAAGCCCTGTGTTTCCCCACAGGAATGTATGTCAGTTTCAGTTCTTTGCCAGCAACGGAGCTCAGAGGCAACGTCAGATTGTGTGTATCTCAGTGAGAGAAAGAAGACTGTGACTTCCCCCGTTCCTCTGACGAAAGCGGTTAGAGGGAGAAAAGCGTCCTTTGCTTTCGCTTTCCCGCAGTGAGCTCGGCAGATCTGCCCTTCGCGAAGGGCCGTTTTCCCCCGGAGAACTGCCTCGCGGTAGCCCTGTTCTGGAAGTGGAACGAGTATGCAGTGTTAGCGTTCAGCTATTGTGAAGGCTCGCTTTGGCCCAGGGCAAACGAAGCGCCGGGGGAAATCTTAGCAGAGCCCGGCGCCTTTCCACGGTTCAAAGCGTGGAACAGCAGACTCTTTTGCAAAGAACAGAGCGCCCAGGCAACAGCAGCCTGCACGTTTCTCAGTGAAAGGGAGAACTTCCTAACTTCATCCAGTCCTCTGAGCAAAGCAGGCAGAGGGAGAGAAACTTTCTTTCCTTCCTCTTTCCTGCAACGAATTCCTCCTTTGCTCTTGCAAACGCAAGGCTTCTTCTGAAAAGCTACGTCGCGGTGCAGGGATCCTTCCAGAGGAGCAACGGCATAGTTTGAGCTGGAAGGGCTTGGCAGAGCAGCCGGGGAGAAAAGGCCTCTTGCGATTCTCTTTTCTTTCTGCCTGAATGCGGTCCATCGGCACTTGCCAAAGCAAGGTTTCCCAGCACAAACTACAAAGCAGCAGCTCCCTCCTGGCAGAGGAAATCCCATGCAGTGTTGCCCTGGCGAGATAGTGCTGCTACAGCGAGGCCCAGGGAAAACAGACTGCCTGGAGAAATCCTAGCAAAGCCCTGTGTTTCCCCACAGGAATGTATGTCAGTTTCAGTTCTTTGCCAGCAACGGAGCTCAGAGGCAACGTCAGATTGTGTGTATCTCAGTGAGAGAAAGAAGACTGTGACTTCCCCCGTTCCTCTGACGAAAGCGGTTAGAGGGAGAAAAGCGTCCTTTGCTTTCGCTTTCCCGCAGTGAGCTCGGCAGATCTGCCCTTCGCGAAGGGCCGTTTTCCCCCGGAGAACTGCCTCGCGGTAGCCCTGTTCTGGAAGTGGAACGAGTATGCAGTGTTAGCGTTCAGCTATTGTGAAGGCTCGCTTTGGCCCAGGGCAAACGAAGCGCCGGGGGAAATCTTAGCAGAGCCCGGCGCCTTTCCACGGTTCAAAGCGTGGAACAGCAGACTCTTTTGCAAAGAACAGAGCGCCCAGGCAACAGCAGCCTGCACGTTTCTCAGTGAAAGGGAGAACTTCCTAACTTCATCCAGTCCTCTGAGCAAAGCAGGCAGAGGGAGAGAAACTTTCTTTCCTTCCTCTTTCCTGCAACGAATTCCTCCTTTGCTCTTGCAAACGCAAGGCTTCTTCTGAAAAGCTACGTCGCGGTGCAGGGATCCTTCCAGAGGAGCAACGGCATAGTTTTAGCTGGAAGGGCTTGGCAGAGCAGCCGGGGAGAAAAGGCCTCTTGCGATTCTCTTGTCTTTCTGCCTGAATGCGGTCCATTGGCACTTGCCAAAGCAAGGTTTCCCAGCACAAACTACAAAGCAGCAGCTCCCTCCTGGCAGAGGAAATCCCATGCAGTGTTGCCCTGGCGAGATAGTGCTGCTACAGCGAGGCCCAGGGAAAACAGACTGCCTGGAGAAATCCTAGCAAAGCCCTGTGTTTCCCCACAGGAATGTATGTCAGTTTCAGTTCTTTGCCAGCAACGGAGCTCAGAGGCAACGTCAGATTGTGTGTATCTCAGTGAGAGAAAGAAGACTGTGACTTCCCCCGTTCCTCTGACGAAAGCGGTTAGAGGGAGAAAAGCGTCCTTTGCTTTCGCTTTCCCGCAGTGAGCTCGGCAGATCTGCCCTTCGCGAAGGGCCGTTTTCCCCCGGAGAACTGCCTCGCGGTAGCCCTGTTCTGGAAGTGGAACGAGTATGCAGTGTTAGCGTTCAGCTATTGTGAAGGCTCGCTTTGGCCCAGGGCAAACGAAGCGCCGGGGGAAATCTTGGCAGAGCCCGGCGCCTTTCCACGGTTCAAAGCGTGGAACAGCAGACTCTTTTGCAAAGAACAGAGCGCCCAGGCAACAGCAGCCTGCACGTTTCTCAGTGAAAGGGAGAACTTCCTAACTTCATCCAGTCCTCTGAGCAAAGCAGGCAGAGGGAGAGAAACTTTCTTTCCTTCCTCTTTCCTGCAACGAATTCCTCCTTTGCTCTTGCAAACGCAAGGCTTCTTCTGAAAAGCTACGTCGCGGTGCAGGGATCCTTCCAGAGGAGCAACGGCATAGTTTTAGCTGGAAGGGCTTGGCAGAGCAGCCGGGGAGAAAAGGCCTCTTGCGATTCTCTTTTCTTTCTGCCTGAATGCGGTCCATTGGCACTTGCCAAAGCAAGGTTTCCCAGCACAAACTACAAAGCAGCAGCTCCCTCCTGGCAGAGGAAATCCCATGCAGTGTTGCCCTGGCGAGATAGTGCTGCTACAGCGAGGCCCAGGGAAAACAGACTGCCTGGAGAAATCCTAGCAAAGCCCTGTGTTTCCCCACAGGAATGTATGTCAGTTTCAGTTCTTTGCCAGCAACGGAGCTCAGAGGCAACGTCAGATTGTGTGTATCTCAGTGAGAGAAAGAAGACTGTGACTTCCCCCGTTCCTCTGACGAAAGCGGTTAGAGGGAGAAAAGCGTCCTTTGCTTTCGCTTTCCCGCAGTGAGCTCGGCAGATCTGCCCTTCGCGAAGGGCCGTTTTCCCCCGGAGAACTGCCTCGCGGTAGCCCTGTTCTGGAAGTGGAACGAGTATGCAGTGTTAGCGTTCAGCTATTGTGAAGGCTCGCTTTGGCCCAGGGCAAACGAAGCGCCGGGGGAAATCTTAGCAGAGCCCGGCGCCTTTCCACGGTTCAAAGCGTGGAACAGCAGACTCTTTTGCAAAGAACAGAGCGCCCAGGCAACAGCAGCCTGCACGTTTCTCAGTGAAAGGGAGAACTTCCTAACTTCATCCAGTCCTCTGAGCAAAGCAGGCAGAGGGAGAGAAACTTTCTTTCCTTCCTCTTTCCTGCAACGAATTCCTCCTTTGCTCTTGCAAACGCAAGGCTTCTTCTGAAAAGCTACGTCGCGGTGCAGGGATCCTTCCAGAGGAGCAACGGCATAGTTTGAGCTGGAAGGGCTTGGCAGAGCAGCCGGGGAGAAAAGGCCTCTTGCGATTCTCTTTTCTTTCTGCCTGAATGCGGTCCATCGGCACTTGCCAAAGCAAGGTTTCCCAGCACAAACTACAAAGCAGCAGCTCCCTCCTGGCAGAGGAAATCCCATGCAGTGTTGCCCTGGCGAGATAGTGCTGCTACAGCGAGGCCCAGGGAAAACAGACTGCCTGGAGAAATCCTAGCAAAGCCCTGTGTTTCCCCACAGGAATGTATGTCAGTTTCAGTTCTTTGCCAGCAACGGAGCTCAGAGGCAACGTCAGATTGTGTGTATCTCAGTGAGAGAAAGAAGACTGTGACTTCCCCCGTTCCTCTGACGAAAGCGGTTAGAGGGAGAAAAGCGTCCTTTGCTTTCGCTTTCCCGCAGTGAGCTCGGCAGATCTGCCCTTCGCGAAGGGCCGTTTTCCCCCGGAGAACTGCCTCGCGGTAGCCCTGTTCTGGAAGTGGAACGAGTATGCAGTGTTAGCGTTCAGCTATTGTGAAGGCTCGCTTTGGCCCAGGGCAAACGAAGCGCCGGGGGAAATCTTAGCAGAGCCCGGCGCCTTTCCACGGTTCAAAGCGTGGAACAGCAGACTCTTTTGCAAAGAACAGAGCGCCCAGGCAACAGCAGCCTGCACGTTTCTCAGTGAAAGGGAGAACTTCCTAACTTCATCCAGTCCTCTGAGCAAAGCAGGCAGAGGGAGAGAAACTTTCTTTCCTTCCTCTTTCCTGCAACGAATTCCTCCTTTGCTCTTGCAAACGCAAGGCTTCTTCTGAAAAGCTACGTCGCGGTGCAGGGATCCTTCCAGAGGAGCAACGGCATAGTTTTAGCTGGAAGGGCTTGGCAGAGCAGCCGGGGAGAAAAGGCCTCTTGCGATTCTCTTTTCTTTCTGCCTGAATGCGGTCCATTGGCACTTGCCAAAGCAAGGTTTCCCAGCACAAACTACAAAGCAGCAGCTCCCTCCTGGCAGAGGAAATCCCATGCAGTGTTGCCCTGGCGAGATAGTGCTGCTACAGCGAGGCCCAGGGAAAACAGACTGCCTGGAGAAATCCTAGCAAAGCCCTGTGTTTCCCCACAGGAATGTATGTCAGTTTCAGTTCTTTGCCAGCAACGGAGCTCAGAGGCAACGTCAGATTGTGTGTATCTCAGTGAGAGAAAGAAGACTGTGACTTCCCCCGTTCCTCTGACGAAAGCGGTTAGAGGGAGAAAAGCGTCCTTTGCTTTCGCTTTCCCGCAGTGAGCTCGGCAGATCTGCCCTTCGCGAAGGGCCGTTTTCCCCCGGAGAACTGCCTCGCGGTAGCCCTGTTCTGGAAGTGGAACGAGTATGCAGTGTTAGCGTTCAGCTATTGTGAAGGCTCGCTTTGGCCCAGGGCAAACGAAGCGCCGGGGGAAATCTTAGCAGAGCCCGGCGCCTTTCCACGGTTCAAAGCGTGGAACAGCAGACTCTTTTGCAAAGAACAGAGCGCCCAGGCAACAGCAGCCTGCACGTTTCTCAGTGAAAGGGAGAACTTCCTAACTTCATCCAGTCCTCTGAGCAAAGCAGGCAGAGGGAGAGAAACTTTCTTTCCTTCCTCTTTCCTGCAACGAATTCCTCCTTTGCTCTTGCAAACGCAAGGCTTCTTCTGAAAAGCTACGTCGCGGTGCAGGGATCCTTCCAGAGGAGCAACGGCATAGTTTGAGCTGGAAGGGCTTGGCAGAGCAGCCGGGGAGAAAAGGCCTCTTGCGATTCTCTTTTCTTTCTGCCTGAATGCGGTCCATCGGCACTTGCCAAAGCAAGGTTTCCCAGCACAAACTACAAAGCAGCAGCTCCCTCCTGGCAGAGGAAATCCCATGCAGTGTTGCCCTGGCGAGATAGTGCTGCTACAGCGAGGCCCAGGGAAAACAGACTGCCTGGAGAAATCCTAGCAAAGCCCTGTGTTTCCCCACAGGAATGTATGTCAGTTTCAGTTCTTTGCCAGCAACGGAGCTCAGAGGCAACGTCAGATTGTGTGTATCTCAGTGAGAGAAAGAAGACTGTGACTTCCCCCGTTCCTCTGACGAAAGCGGTTAGAGGGAGAAAAGCGTCCTTTGCTTTCGCTTTCCCGCAGTGAGCTCGGCAGATCTGCCCTTCGCGAAGGGCCGTTTTCCCCCGGAGAACTGCCTCGCGGTAGCCCTGTTCTGGAAGTGGAACGAGTATGCAGTGTTAGCGTTCAGCTATTGTGAAGGCTCGCTTTGGCCCAGGGCAAACGAAGCGCCGGGGGAAATCTTAGCAGAGCCCGGCGCCTTTCCACGGTTCAACGCGTGGAACAGCAGACTCTTTTGCAAAGAACAGAGCGCCCAGGCAACAGCAGCCTGCACGTTTCTCAGTGAAAGGGAGAACTTCCTAACTTCATCCAGTCCTCTGAGCAAAGCAGGCAGAGGGAGAGAAACTTTCTTTCCTTCCTCTTTCCTGCAACGAATTCCTCCTTTGCTCTTGCAAACGCAAGGCTTCTTCTGAAAAGCTACGTCGCGGTGCAGGGATCCTTCCAGAGGAGCAACGGCATAGTTTTAGCTGGAAGGGCTTGGCAGAGCAGCCGGGGAGAAAAGGCCTCTTGCGATTCTCTTTTCTTTCTGCCTGAATGCGGTCCATTGGCACTTGCCAAAGCAAGGTTTCCCAGCACAAACTACAAAGCAGCAGCTCCCTCCTGGCAGAGGAAATCCCATGCAGTGTTGCCCTGGCGAGATAGTGCTGCTACAGCGAGGCCCAGGGAAAACAGACTGCCTGGAGAAATCCTAGCAAAGCCCTGTGTTTCCCCACAGGAATGTATGTCAGTTTCAGTTCTTTGCCAGCAACGGAGCTCAGAGGCAACGTCAGATTGTGTGTATCTCAGTGAGAGAAAGAAGACTGTGACTTCCCCCGTTCCTCTGACGAAAGCGGTTAGAGGGAGAAAAGCGTCCTTTGCTTTCGCTTTCCCGCAGTGAGCTCGGCAGATCTGCCCTTCGCGAAGGGCCGTTTCCCCCCGGAGAACTGCCTCGCGGTAGCCCTGTTCTGGAAGTGGAACGAGTATGCAGTGTTAGCGTTCAGCTATTGTGAAGGCTCGCTTTGGCCCAGGGCAAACGAAGCGCCGGGGGAAATCTTGGCAGAGCCCGGCGCCTTTCCACGGTTCAAAGCGTGGAACAGCAGACTCTTTTGCAAAGAACAGAGCGCCCAGGCAACAGCAGCCTGCACGTTTCTCAGTGAAAGGGAGAACTTCCTAACTTCATCCAGTCCTCTGAGCAAAGCAGGCAGAGGGAGAGAAACTTTCTTTCCTTCCTCTTTCCTGCAACGAATTCCTCCTTTGCTCTTGCAAACGCAAGGCTTCTTCTGAAAAGCTACGTCGCGGTGCAGGGATCCTTCCAGAGGAGCAACGGCATAGTTTGAGCTGGAAGGGCTTGGCAGAGCAGCCGGGGAGAAAAGGCCTCTTGCGATTCTCTTGTCTTTCTGCCTGAATGCGGTCCATTGGCACTTGCCAAAGCAAGGTTTCCCAGCACAAACTACAAAGCAGCAGCTCCCTCCTGGCAGAGGAAATCCCATGCAGTGTTGCCCTGGCGAGATAGTGCTGCTACAGCGAGGCCCAGGGAAAACAGACTGCCTGGAGAAATCCTAGCAAAGCCCTGTGTTTCCCCACAGGAATGTATGTCAGTTTCAGTTCTTTGCCAGCAACGGAGCTCAGAGGCAACGTCAGATTGTGTGTATCTCAGTGAGAGAAAGAAGACTGTGACTTCCCCCGTTCCTCTGACGAAAGCGGTTAGAGGGAGAAAAGCGTCCTTTGCTTTCGCTTTCCCGCAGTGAGCTCGGCAGATCTGCCCTTCGCGAAGGGCCGTTTTCCCCCGGAGAACTGCCTCGCGGTAGCCCTGTTCTGGAAGTGGAACGAGTATGCAGTGTTAGCGTTCAGCTATTGTGAAGGCTCGCTTTGGCCCAGGGCAAACGAAGCGCCGGGGGAAATCTTAGCAGAGCCCGGCGCCTTTCCACGGTTCAACGCGTGGAACAGCAGACTCTTTTGCAAAGAACAGAGCGCCCAGGCAACAGCAGCCTGCACGTTTCTCAGTGAAAGGGAGAACTTCCTAACTTCATCCAGTCCTCTGAGCAAAGCAGGCAGAGGGAGAGAAACTTTCTTTCCTTCCTCTTTCCTGCAACGAATTCCTCCTTTGCTCTTGCAAACGCAAAGCTTCTTCTGAAAAGCTACGTCGCGGTGCAGGGATCCTTCCAGAGGATAAACGGCATAGTTTTAGCTGGAAGGGCTTGGCAGAGCAGCCGGGGAGAAAAGGCCTCTTGCGATTCTCTTTTCTTTCTGCCTGAATGCGGTCCATCGGCACTTGCCAAAGCAAGGTTTCCCAGCACAAACTACAAAGCAGCAGCTCCCTCCTGGCAGAGGAAATCCCATGCAGTGTTGCCCTGGCGAGATAGTGCTGCTACAGCGAGGCCCAGGGAAAACAGACTGCCTGGAGAAATCCTAGCAAAGCCCTGTGTTTCCCCACAGGAATGTATGTCAGTTTCAGTTCTTTGCCAGCAACGGAGCTCAGAGGCAACGTCAGATTGTGTGTATCTCAGTGAGAGAAAGAAGACTGTGACTTCCCCCGTTCCTCTGACGAAAGCGGTTAGAGGGAGAAAAGCGTCCTTTGCTTTCGCTTTCCCGCAGTGAGCTCGGCAGATCTGCCCTTCGCGAAGGGCCGTTTTCCCCCGGAGAACTGCCTCGCGGTAGCCCTGTTCTGGAAGTGGAACGAGTATGCAGTGTTAGCGTTCAGCTATTGTGAAGGCTCGCTTTGGCCCAGGGCAAACGAAGCGCCGGGGGAAATCTTGGCAGAGCCCGGCGCCTTTCCACGGTTCAAAGCGTGGAACAGCAGACTCTTTTGCAAAGAACAGAGCGCCCAGGCAACAGCAGCCTGCACGTTTCTCAGTGAAAGGGAGAACTTCCTAACTTCATCCAGTCCTCTGAGCAAAGCAGGCAGAGGGAGAGAAACTTTCTTTCCTTCCTCTTTCCTGCAACGAATTCCTCCTTTGCTCTTGCAAACGCAAGGCTTCTTCTGAAAAGCTACGTCGCGGTGCAGGGATCCTTCCAGAGGAGCAACGGCATAGTTTTAGCTGGAAGGGCTTGGCAGAGCAGCCGGGGAGAAAAGGCCTCTTGCGATTCTCTTTTCTTTCTGCCTGAATGCGGTCCATTGGCACTTGCCAAAGCAAGGTTTCCCAGCACAAACTACAAAGCAGCAGCTCCCTCCTGGCAGAGGAAATCCCATGCAGTGTTGCCCTGGCGAGATAGTGCTGCTACAGCGAGGCCCAGGGAAAACAGACTGCCTGGAGAAATCCTAGCAAAGCCCTGTGTTTCCCCACAGGAATGTATGTCAGTTTCAGTTCTTTGCCAGCAACGGAGCTCAGAGGCAACGTCAGATTGTGTGTATCTCAGTGAGAGAAAGAAGACTGTGACTTCCCCCGTTCCTCTGACGAAAGCGGTTAGAGGGAGAAAAGCGTCCTTTGCTTTCGCTTTCCCGCAGTGAGCTCGGCAGATCTGCCCTTCGCGAAGGGCCGTTTTCCCCCGGAGAACTGCCTCGCGGTAGCCCTGTTCTGGAAGTGGAACGAGTATGCAGTGTTAGCGTTCAGCTATTGTGAAGGCTCGCTTTGGCCCAGGGCAAACGAAGCGCCGGGGGAAATCTTAGCAGAGCCCGGCGCCTTTCCACGGTTCAAAGCGTGGAACAGCAGACTCTTTTGCAAAGAACAGAGCGCCCAGGCAACAGCAGCCTGCACGTTTCTCAGTGAAAGGGAGAACTTCCTAACTTCATCCAGTCCTCTGAGCAAAGCAGGCAGAGGGAGAGAAACTTTCTTTCCTTCCTCTTTCCTGCAACGAATTCCTCCTTTGCTCTTGCAAACGCAAGGCTTCTTCTGAAAAGCTACGTCGCGGTGCAGGGATCCTTCCAGAGGAGCAACGGCATAGTTTGAGCTGGAAGGGCTTGGCAGAGCAGCCGGGGAGAAAAGGCCTCTTGCGATTCTCTTTTCTTTCTGCCTGAATGCGGTCCATCGGCACTTGCCAAAGCAAGGTTTCCCAGCACAAACTACAAAGCAGCAGCTCCCTCCTGGCAGAGGAAATCCCATGCAGTGTTGCCCTGGCGAGATAGTGCTGCTACAGCGAGGCCCAGGGAAAACAGACTGCCTGGAGAAATCCTAGCAAAGCCCTGTGTTTCCCCACAGGAATGTATGTCAGTTTCAGTTCTTTGCCAGCAACGGAGCTCAGAGGCAACGTCAGATTGTGTGTATCTCAGTGAGAGAAAGAAGACTGTGACTTCCCCCGTTCCTCTGACGAAAGCGGTTAGAGGGAGAAAAGCGTCCTTTGCTTTCGCTTTCCCGCAGTGAGCTCGGCAGATCTGCCCTTCGCGAAGGGCCGTTTTCCCCCGGAGAACTGCCTCGCGGTAGCCCTGTTCTGGAAGTGGAACGAGTATGCAGTGTTAGCGTTCAGCTATTGTGAAGGCTCGCTTTGGCCCAGGGCAAACGAAGCGCCGGGGGAAATCTTAGCAGAGCCCGGCGCCTTTCCACGGTTCAAAGCGTGGAACAGCAGACTCTTTTGCAAAGAACAGAGCGCCCAGGCAACAGCAGCCTGCACGTTTCTCAGTGAAAGGGAGAACTTCCTAACTTCATCCAGTCCTCTGAGCAAAGCAGGCAGAGGGAGAGAAACTTTCTTTCCTTCCTCTTTCCTGCAACGAATTCCTCCTTTGCTCTTGCAAACGCAAGGCTTCTTCTGAAAAGCTACGTCGCGGTGCAGGGATCCTTCCAGAGGAGCAACGGCATAGTTTGAGCTGGAAGGGCTTGGCAGAGCAGCCGGGGAGAAAAGGCCTCTTGCGATTCTCTTGTCTTTCTGCCTGAATGCGGTCCATTGGCACTTGCCAAAGCAAGGTTTCCCAGCACAAACTACAAAGCAGCAGCTCCCTCCTGGCAGAGGAAATCCCATGCAGTGTTGCCCTGGCGAGATAGTGCTGCTACAGCGAGGCCCAGGGAAAACAGACTGCCTGGAGAAATCCTAGCAAAGCCCTGTGTTTCCCCACAGGAATGTATGTCAGTTTCAGTTCTTTGCCAGCAACGGAGCTCAGAGGCAACGTCAGATTGTGTGTATCTCAGTGAGAGAAAGAAGACTGTGACTTCCCCCGTTCCTCTGACGAAAGCGGTTAGAGGGAGAAAAGCGTCCTTTGCTTTCGCTTTCCCGCAGTGAGCTCGGCAGATCTGCCCTTCGCGAAGGGCCGTTTTCCCCCGGAGAACTGCCTCGCGGTAGCCCTGTTCTGGAAGTGGAACGAGTATGCAGTGTTAGCGTTCAGCTATTGTGAAGGCTCGCTTTGGCCCAGGGCAAACGAAGCGCCGGGGGAAATCTTAGCAGAGCCCGGCGCCTTTCCACGGTTCAAAGCGTGGAACAGCAGACTCTTTTGCAAAGAACAGAGCGCCCAGGCAACAGCAGCCTGCACGTTTCTCAGTGAAAGGGAGAACTTCCTAACTTCATCCAGTCCTCTGAGCAAAGCAGGCAGAGGGAGAGAAACTTTCTTTCCTTCCTCTTTCCTGCAACGAATTCCTCCTTTGCTCTTGCAAACGCAAGGCTTCTTCTGAAAAGCTACGTCGCGGTGCAGGGATCCTTCCAGAGGAGCAACGGCATAGTTTTAGCTGGAAGGGCTTGGCAGAGCAGCCGGGGAGAAAAGGCCTCTTGCGATTCTCTTTTCTTTCTGCCTGAATGCGGTCCATTGGCACTTGCCAAAGCAAGGTTTCCCAGCACAAACTACAAAGCAGCAGCTCCCTCCTGGCAGAGGACATCCCATGCAGTGTTGCCCTGGCGAGATAGTGCTGCTACAGCGAGGCCCAGGGAAAACAGACTGCCTGGAGAAATCCTAGCAAAGCCCTGTGTTTCCCCACAGGAATGTATGTCAGTTTCAGTTCTTTGCCAGCAACGGAGCTCAGAGGCAACGTCAGATTGTGTGTATCTCAGTGAGAGAAAGAAGACTGTGACTTCCCCCGTTCCTCTGACGAAAGCGGTTAGAGGGAGAAAAGCGTCCTTTGCTTTCGCTTTCCCGCAGTGAGCTCGGCAGATCTGCCCTTCGCGAAGGGCCGTTTTCCCCCGGAGAACTGCCTCGCGGTAGCCCTGTTCTGGAAGTGGAACGAGTATGCAGTGTTAGCGTTCAGCTATTGTGAAGGCTCGCTTTGGCCCAGGGCAAACGAAGCGCCGGGGGAAATCTTGGCAGAGCCCGGCGCCTTTCCACGGTTCAAAGCGTGGAACAGCAGACTCTTTTGCAAAGAACAGAGCGCCCAGGCAACAGCAGCCTGCACGTTTCTCAGTGAAAGGGAGAACTTCCTAACTTCATCCAGTCCTCTGAGCAAAGCAGGCAGAGGGAGAGAAACTTTCTTTCCTTCCTCTTTCCTGCAACGAATTCCTCCTTTGCTCTTGCAAACGCAAGGCTTCTTCTGAAAAGCTACGTCGCGGTGCAGGGATCCTTCCAGAGGAGCAACGGCATAGTTTTAGCTGGAAGGGCTTGGCAGAGCAGCCGGGGAGAAAAGGCCTCTTGCGATTCTCTTTTCTTTCTGCCTGAATGCGGTCCATTGGCACTTGCCAAAGCAAGGTTTCCCAGCACAAACTACAAAGCAGCAGCTCCCTCCTGGCAGAGGAAATCCCATGCAGTGTTGCCCTGGCGAGATAGTGCTGCTACAGCGAGGCCCAGGGAAAACAGACTGCCTGGAGAAATCCTAGCAAAGCCCTGTGTTTCCCCACAGGAATGTATGTCAGTTTCAGTTCTTTGCCAGCAACGGAGCTCAGAGGCAACGTCAGATTGTGTGTATCTCAGTGAGAGAAAGAAGACTGTGACTTCCCCCGTTCCTCTGACGAAAGCGGTTAGAGGGAGAAAAGCGTCCTTTGCTTTCGCTTTCCCGCAGTGAGCTCGGCAGATCTGCCCTTCGCGAAGGGCCGTTTTCCCCCGGAGAACTGCCTCGCGGTAGCCCTGTTCTGGAAGTGGAACGAGTATGCAGTGTTAGCGTTCAGCTATTGTGAAGGCTCGCTTTGGCCCAGGGCAAACGAAGCGCCGGGGGAAATCTTAGCAGAGCCCGGCGCCTTTCCACGGTTCAAAGCGTGGAACAGCAGACTCTTTTGCAAAGAACAGAGCGCCCAGGCAACAGCAGCCTGCACGTTTCTCAGTGAAAGGGAGAACTTCCTAACTTCATCCAGTCCTCTGAGCAAAGCAGGCAGAGGGAGAGAAACTTTCTTTCCTTCCTCTTTCCTGCAACGAATTCCTCCTTTGCTCTTGCAAACGCAAGGCTTCTTCTGAAAAGCTACGTCGCGGTGCAGGGATCCTTCCAGAGGAGCAACGGCATAGTTTGAGCTGGAAGGGCTTGGCAGAGCAGCCGGGGAGAAAAGGCCTCTTGCGATTCTCTTTTCTTTCTGCCTGAATGCGGTCCATCGGCACTTGCCAAAGCAAGGTTTCCCAGCACAAACTACAAAGCAGCAGCTCCCTCCTGGCAGAGGAAATCCCATGCAGTGTTGCCCTGGCGAGATAGTGCTGCTACAGCGAGGCCCAGGGAAAACAGACTGCCTGGAGAAATCCTAGCAAAGCCCTGTGTTTCCCCACAGGAATGTATGTCAGTTTCAGTTCTTTGCCAGCAACGGAGCTCAGAGGCAACGTCAGATTGTGTGTATCTCAGTGAGAGAAAGAAGACTGTGACTTCCCCCGTTCCTCTGACGAAAGCGGTTAGAGGGAGAAAAGCGTCCTTTGCTTTCGCTTTCCCGCAGTGAGCTCGGCAGATCTGCCCTTCGCGAAGGGCCGTTTTCCCCCGGAGAACTGCCTCGCGGTAGCCCTGTTCTGGAAGTGGAACGAGTATGCAGTGTTAGCGTTCAGCTATTGTGAAGGCTCGCTTTGGCCCAGGGCAAACGAAGCGCCGGGGGAAATCTTAGCAGAGCCCGGCGCCTTTCCACGGTTCAAAGCGTGGAACAGCAGACTCTTTTGCAAAGAACAGAGCGCCCAGGCAACAGCAGCCTGCACGTTTCTCAGTGAAAGGGAGAACTTCCTAACTTCATCCAGTCCTCTGAGCAAAGCAGGCAGAGGGAGAGAAACTTTCTTTCCTTCCTCTTTCCTGCAACGAATTCCTCCTTTGCTCTTGCAAACGCAAGGCTTCTTCTGAAAAGCTACGTCGCGGTGCAGGGATCCTTCCAGAGGAGCAACGGCATAGTTTGAGCTGGAAGGGCTTGGCAGAGCAGCCGGGGAGAAAAGGCCTCTTGCGATTCTCTTGTCTTTCTGCCTGAATGCGGTCCATTGGCACTTGCCAAAGCAAGGTTTCCCAGCACAAACTACAAAGCAGCAGCTCCCTCCTGGCAGAGGAAATCCCATGCAGTGTTGCCCTGGCGAGATAGTGCTGCTACAGCGAGGCCCAGGGAAAACAGACTGCCTGGAGAAATCCTAGCAAAGCCCTGTGTTTCCCCACAGGAATGTATGTCAGTTTCAGTTCTTTGCCAGCAACGGAGCTCAGAGGCAACGTCAGATTGTGTGTATCTCAGTGAGAGAAAGAAGACTGTGACTTCCCCCGTTCCTCTGACGAAAGCGGTTAGAGGGAGAAAAGCGTCCTTTGCTTTCGCTTTCCCGCAGTGAGCTCGGCAGATCTGCCCTTCGCGAAGGGCCGTTTTCCCCCGGAGAACTGCCTCGCGGTAGCCCTGTTCTGGAAGTGGAACGAGTATGCAGTGTTAGCGTTCAGCTATTGTGAAGGCTCGCTTTGGCCCAGGGCAAACGAAGCGCCGGGGGAAATCTTAGCAGAGCCCGGCGCCTTTCCACGGTTCAACGCGTGGAACAGCAGACTCTTTTGCAAAGAACAGAGCGCCCAGGCAACAGCAGCCTGCACGTTTCTCAGTGAAAGGGAGAACTTCCTAACTTCATCCAGTCCTCTGAGCAAAGCAGGCAGAGGGAGAGAAACTTTCTTTCCTTCCTCTTTCCTGCAACGAATTCCTCCTTTGCTCTTGCAAACGCAAGGCTTCTTCTGAAAAGCTACGTCGCGGTGCAGGGATCCTTCCAGAGGAGCAACGGCATAGTTTTAGCTGGAAGGGCTTGGCAGAGCAGCCGGGGAGAAAAGGCCTCTTGCGATTCTCTTTTCTTTCTGCCTGAATGCGGTCCATTGGCACTTGCCAAAGCAAGGTTTCCCAGCACAAACTACAAAGCAGCAGCTCCCTCCTGGCAGAGGACATCCCATGCAGTGTTGCCCTGGCGAGATAGTGCTGCTACAGCGAGGCCCAGGGAAAACAGACTGCCTGGAGAAATCCTAGCAAAGCCCTGTGTTTCCCCACAGGAATGTATGTCAGTTTCAGTTCTTTGCCAGCAACGGAGCTCAGAGGCAACGTCAGATTGTGTGTATCTCAGTGAGAGAAAGAAGACTGTGACTTCCCCCGTTCCTCTGACGAAAGCGGTTAGAGGGAGAAAAGCGTCCTTTGCTTTCGCTTTCCCGCAGTGAGCTCGGCAGATCTGCCCTTCGCGAAGGGCCGTTTTCCCCCGGAGAACTGCCTCGCGGTAGCCCTGTTCTGGAAGTGGAACGAGTATGCAGTGTTAGCGTTCAGCTATTGTGAAGGCTCGCTTTGGCCCAGGGCAAACGAAGCGCCGGGGGAAATCTTGGCAGAGCCCGGCGCCTTTCCACGGTTCAAAGCGTGGAACAGCAGACTCTTTTGCAAAGAACAGAGCGCCCAGGCAACAGCAGCCTGCACGTTTCTCAGTGAAAGGGAGAACTTCCTAACTTCATCCAGTCCTCTGAGCAAAGCAGGCAGAGGGAGAGAAACTTTCTTTCCTTCCTCTTTCCTGCAACGAATTCCTCCTTTGCTCTTGCAAACGCAAGGCTTCTTCTGAAAAGCTACGTCGCGGTGCAGGGATCCTTCCAGAGGAGCAACGGCATAGTTTTAGCTGGAAGGGCTTGGCAGAGCAGCCGGGGAGAAAAGGCCTCTTGCGATTCTCTTTTCTTTCTGCCTGAATGCGGTCCATTGGCACTTGCCAAAGCAAGGTTTCCCAGCACAAACTACAAAGCAGCAGCTCCCTCCTGGCAGAGGAAATCCCATGCAGTGTTGCCCTGGCGAGATAGTGCTGCTACAGCGAGGCCCAGGGAAAACAGACTGCCTGGAGAAATCCTAGCAAAGCCCTGTGTTTCCCCACAGGAATGTATGTCAGTTTCAGTTCTTTGCCAGCAACGGAGCTCAGAGGCAACGTCAGATTGTGTGTATCTCAGTGAGAGAAAGAAGACTGTGACTTCCCCCGTTCCTCTGACGAAAGCGGTTAGAGGGAGAAAAGCGTCCTTTGCTTTCGCTTTCCCGCAGTGAGCTCGGCAGATCTGCCCTTCGCGAAGGGCCGTTTTCCCCCGGAGAACTGCCTCGCGGTAGCCCTGTTCTGGAAGTGGAACGAGTATGCAGTGTTAGCGTTCAGCTATTGTGAAGGCTCGCTTTGGCCCAGGGCAAACGAAGCGCCGGGGGAAATCTTAGCAGAGCCCGGCGCCTTTCCACGGTTCAAAGCGTGGAACAGCAGACTCTTTTGCAAAGAACAGAGCGCCCAGGCAACAGCAGCCTGCACGTTTCTCAGTGAAAGGGAGAACTTCCTAACTTCATCCAGTCCTCTGAGCAAAGCAGGCAGAGGGAGAGAAACTTTCTTTCCTTCCTCTTTCCTGCAACGAATTCCTCCTTTGCTCTTGCAAACGCAAGGCTTCTTCTGAAAAGCTACGTCGCGGTGCAGGGATCCTTCCAGAGGAGCAACGGCATAGTTTGAGCTGGAAGGGCTTGGCAGAGCAGCCGGGGAGAAAAGGCCTCTTGCGATTCTCTTTTCTTTCTGCCTGAATGCGGTCCATCGGCACTTGCCAAAGCAAGGTTTCCCAGCACAAACTACAAAGCAGCAGCTCCCTCCTGGCAGAGGAAATCCCATGCAGTGTTGCCCTGGCGAGATAGTGCTGCTACAGCGAGGCCCAGGGAAAACAGACTGCCTGGAGAAATCCTAGCAAAGCCCTGTGTTTCCCCACAGGAATGTATGTCAGTTTCAGTTCTTTGCCAGCAACGGAGCTCAGAGGCAACGTCAGATTGTGTGTATCTCAGTGAGAGAAAGAAGACTGTGACTTCCCCCGTTCCTCTGACGAAAGCGGTTAGAGGGAGAAAAGCGTCCTTTGCTTTCGCTTTCCCGCAGTGAGCTCGGCAGATCTGCCCTTCGCGAAGGGCCGTTTTCCCCCGGAGAACTGCCTCGCGGTAGCCCTGTTCTGGAAGTGGAACGAGTATGCAGTGTTAGCGTTCAGCTATTGTGAAGGCTCGCTTTGGCCCAGGGCAAACGAAGCGCCGGGGGAAATCTTAGCAGAGCCCGGCGCCTTTCCACGGTTCAAAGCGTGGAACAGCAGACTCTTTTGCAAAGAACAGAGCGCCCAGGCAACAGCAGCCTGCACGTTTCTCAGTGAAAGGGAGAACTTCCTAACTTCATCCAGTCCTCTGAGCAAAGCAGGCAGAGGGAGAGAAACTTTCTTTCCTTCCTCTTTCCTGCAACGAATTCCTCCTTTGCTCTTGCAAACGCAAGGCTTCTTCTGAAAAGCTACGTCGCGGTGCAGGGATCCTTCCAGAGGAGCAACGGCATAGTTTGAGCTGGAAGGGCTTGGCAGAGCAGCCGGGGAGAAAAGGCCTCTTGCGATTCTCTTGTCTTTCTGCCTGAATGCGGTCCATTGGCACTTGCCAAAGCAAGGTTTCCC
The DNA here is from genome assembly GCF_030014295.1 of Loxodonta africana. Lineage (NCBI taxonomy): Eukaryota > Metazoa > Chordata > Mammalia > Proboscidea > Elephantidae > Loxodonta > Loxodonta africana. The sequence continues at coordinate 6,625 of NW_026975635.1, read as the reverse complement.
AGCACAAACTACAAAGCAGCAGCTCCCTCCTGGCAGAGGAAATCCCATGCAGTGTTGCCCTGGCGAGATAGTGCTGCTACAGCGAGGCCCAGGGAAAACAGACTGCCTGGAGAAATCCTAGCAAAGCCCTGTGTTTCCCCACAGGAATGTATGTCAGTTTCAGTTCTTTGCCAGCAACGGAGCTCAGAGGCAACGTCAGATTGTGTGTATCTCAGTGAGAGAAAGAAGACTGTGACTTCCCCCGTTCCTCTGACGAAAGCGGTTAGAGGGAGAAAAGCGTCCTTTGCTTTCGCTTTCCCGCAGTGAGCTCGGCAGATCTGCCCTTCGCGAAGGGCCGTTTTCCCCCGGAGAACTGCCTCGCGGTAGCCCTGTTCTGGAAGTGGAACGAGTATGCAGTGTTAGCGTTCAGCTATTGTGAAGGCTCGCTTTGGCCCAGGGCAAACGAAGCGCCGGGGGAAATCTTAGCAGAGCCCGGCGCCTTTCCACGGTTCAACGCGTGGAACAGCAGACTCTTTTGCAAAGAACAGAGCGCCCAGGCAACAGCAGCCTGCACGTTTCTCAGTGAAAGGGAGAACTTCCTAACTTCATCCAGTCCTCTGAGCAAAGCAGGCAGAGGGAGAGAAACTTTCTTTCCTTCCTCTTTCCTGCAACGAATTCCTCCTTTGCTCTTGCAAACGCAAAGCTTCTTCTGAAAAGATACGTCGCGGTGCAGGGATCCTTCCAGAGGAGCAACGGCATAGTTTTAGCTGGAAGGGCTTGGCAGAGCAGCCGGGGAGAAAAGGCCTCTTGCGATTCTCTTTTCTTTCTGCCTGAATGCGGTCCATCGGCACTTGCCAAAGCAAGGTTTCCCAGCACAAACTACAAAGCAGCAGCTCCCTCCTGGCAGAGGAAATCCCATGCAGTGTTGCCCTGGCGAGATAGTGCTGCTACAGCGAGGCCCAGGGAAAACAGACTGCCTGGAGAAATCCTAGCAAAGCCCTGTGTTTCCCCACAGGAATGTATGTCAGTTTCAGTTCTTTGCCAGCAACGGAGCTCAGAGGCAACGTCAGATTGTGTGTATCTCAGTGAGAGAAAGAAGACTGTGACTTCCCCCGTTCCTCTGACGAAAGCGGTTAGAGGGAGAAAAGCGTCCTTTGCTTTCGCTTTCCCGCAGTGAGCTCGGCAGATCTGCCCTTCGCGAAGGGCCGTTTTCCCCCGGAGAACTGCCTCGCGGTAGCCCTGTTCTGGAAGTGGAACGAGTATGCAGTGTTAGCGTTCAGCTATTGTGAAGGCTCGCTTTGGCCCAGGGCAAACGAAGCGCCGGGGGAAATCTTAGCAGAGCCCGGCGCCTTTCCACGGTTCAAAGCGTGGAACAGCAGACTCTTTTGCAAAGAACAGAGCGCCCAGGCAACAGCAGCCTGCACGTTTCTCAGTGAAAGGGAGAACTTCCTAACTTCATCCAGTCCTCTGAGCAAAGCAGGCAGAGGGAGAGAAACTTTCTTTCCTTCCTCTTTCCTGCAACGAATTCCTCCTTTGCTCTTGCAAACGCAAGGCTTCTTCTGAAAAGCTACGTCGCGGTGCAGGGATCCTTCCAGAGGAGCAACGGCATAGTTTTAGCTGGAAGGGCTTGGCAGAGCAGCCGGGGAGAAAAGGCCTCTTGCGATTCTCTTTTCTTTCTGCCTGAATGCGGTCCATCGGCACTTGCCAAAGCAAGGTTTCCCAGCACAAACTACAAAGCAGCAGCTCCCTCCTGGCAGAGGAAATCCCATGCAGTGTTGCCCTGGCGAGATAGTGTTGCTACAGCGAGGCCCAGGGAAAACAGACTGCCTGGAGAAATCCTAGCAAAGCCCTGTGTTTCCCCACAGGAATGTATGTCAGTTTCAGTTCTTTGCCAGCAACGGAGCTCAGAGGCAACGTCAGATTGTGTGTATCTCAGTGAGAGAAAGAAGACTGTGACTTCCCCCGTTCCTCTGACGAAAGCGGTTAGAGGGAGAAAAGCGTCCTTTGCTTTCGCTTTCCCGCAGTGAGCTCGGCAGATCTGCCCTTCGCGAAGGGCCGTTTTCCCCCGGAGAACTGCCTCGCGGTAGCCCTGTTCTGGAAGTGGAACGAGTATGCAGTGTTAGCGTTCAGCTATTGTGAAGGCTCGCTTTGGCCCAGGGCAAACGAAGCGCCGGGGGAAATCTTGGCAGAGCCCGGCGCCTTTCCACGGTTCAAAGCGTGGAACAGCAGACTCTTTTGCAAAGAACAGAGCGCCCAGGCAACAGCAGCCTGCACGTTTCTCAGTGAAAGGGAGAACTTCCTAACTTCATCCAGTCCTCTGAGCAAAGCAGGCAGAGGGAGAGAAACTTTCTTTCCTTCCTCTTTCCTGCAACGAATTCCTCCTTTGCTCTTGCAAACGCAAGGCTTCTTCTGAAAAGCTACGTCGCGGTGCAGGGATCCTTCCAGAGGAGCAACGGCATAGTTTGAGCTGGAAGGGCTTGGCAGAGCAGCCGGGGAGAAAAGGCCTCTTGCGATTCTCTTTTCTTTCTGCCTGAATGCGGTCCATCGGCACTTGCCAAAGCAAGGTTTCCCAGCACAAACTACAAAGCAGCAGCTCCCTCCTGGCAGAGGAAATCCCATGCAGTGTTGCCCTGGCGAGATAGTGCTGCTACAGCGAGGCCCAGGGAAAACAGACTGCCTGGAGAAATCCTAGCAAAGCCCTGTGTTTCCCCACAGGAATGTATGTCAGTTTCAGTTCTTTGCCAGCAACGGAGCTCAGAGGCAACGTCAGATTGTGTGTATCTCAGTGAGAGAAAGAAGACTGTGACTTCCCCCGTTCCTCTGACGAAAGCGGTTAGAGGGAGAAAAGCGTCCTTTGCTTTCGCTTTCCCGCAGTGAGCTCGGCAGATCTGCCCTTCGCGAAGGGCCGTTTTCCCCCGGAGAACTGCCTCGCGGTAGCCCTGTTCTGGAAGTGGAACGAGTATGCAGTGTTAGCGTTCAGCTATTGTGAAGGCTCGCTTTGGCCCAGGGCAAACGAAGCGCCGGGGGAAATCTTAGCAGAGCCCGGCGCCTTTCCACGGTTCAACGCGTGGAACAGCAGACTCTTTTGCAAAGAACAGAGCGCCCAGGCAACAGCAGCCTGCACGTTTCTCAGTGAAAGGGAGAACTTCCTAACTTCATCCAGTCCTCTGAGCAAAGCAGGCAGAGGGAGAGAAACTTTCTTTCCTTCCTCTTTCCTGCAACGAATTCCTCCTTTGCTCTTGCAAACGCAAGGCTTCTTCTGAAAAGCTACGTCGCGGTGCAGGGATCCTTCCAGAGGAGCAACGGCATAGTTTTAGCTGGAAGGGCTTGGCAGAGCAGCCGGGGAGAAAAGGCCTCTTGCGATTCTCTTGTCTTTCTGCCTGAATGCGGTCCATCGGCACTTGCCAAAGCAAGGTTTCCCAGCACAAACTACAAAGCAGCAGCTCCCTCCTGGCAGAGGAAATCCCATGCAGTGTTGCCCTGGCGAGATAGTGCTGCTACAGCGAGGCCCAGGGAAAACAGACTGCCTGGAGAAATCCTAGCAAAGCCCTGTGTTTCCCCACAGGAATGTATGTCAGTTTCAGTTCTTTGCCAGCAACGGAGCTCAGAGGCAACGTCAGATTGTGTGTATCTCAGTGAGAGAAAGAAGACTGTGACTTCCCCCGTTCCTCTGACGAAAGCGGTTAGAGGGAGAAAAGCGTCCTTTGCTTTCGCTTTCCCGCAGTGAGCTCGGCAGATCTGCCCTTCGCGAAGGGCCGTTTTCCCCCGGAGAACTGCCTCGCGGTAGCCCTGTTCTGGAAGTGGAACGAGTATGCAGTGTTAGCGTTCAGCTATTGTGAAGGCTCGCTTTGGCCCAGGGCAAACGAAGCGCCGGGGGAAATCTTAGCAGAGCCCGGCGCCTTTCCACGGTTCAACGCGTGGAACAGCAGACTCTTTTGCAAAGAACAGAGCGCCCAGGCAACAGCAGCCTGCACGTTTCTCAGTGAAAGGGAGAACTTCCTAACTTCATCCAGTCCTCTGAGCAAAGCAGGCAGAGGGAGAGAAACTTTCTTTCCTTCCTCTTTCCTGCAACGAATTCCTCCTTTGCTCTTGCAAACGCAAGGCTTCTTCTGAAAAGCTACGTCGCGGTGCAGGGATCCTTCCAGAGGAGCAACGGCATAGTTTGAGCTGGAAGGGCTTGGCAGAGCAGCCGGGGAGAAAAGGCCTCTTGCGATTCTCTTGTCTTTCTGCCTGAATGCGGTCCATTGGCACTTGCCAAAGCAAGGTTTCCCAGCACAAACTACAAAGCAGCAGCTCCCTCCTGGCAGAGGAAATCCCATGCAGTGTTGCCCTGGCGAGATAGTGCTGCTACAGCGAGGCCCAGGGAAAACAGACTGCCTGGAGAAATCCTAGCAAAGCCCTGTGTTTCCCCACAGGAATGTATGTCAGTTTCAGTTCTTTGCCAGCAACGGAGCTCAGAGGCAACGTCAGATTGTGTGTATCTCAGTGAGAGAAAGAAGACTGTGACTTCCCCCGTTCCTCTGACGAAAGCGGTTAGAGGGAGAAAAGCGTCCTTTGCTTTCGCTTTCCCGCAGTGAGCTCGGCAGATCTGCCCTTCGCGAAGGGCCGTTTTCCCCCGGAGAACTGCCTCGCGGTAGCCCTGTTCTGGAAGTGGAACGAGTATGCAGTGTTAGCGTTCAGCTATTGTGAAGGCTCGCTTTGGCCCAGGGCAAACGAAGCGCCGGGGGAAATCTTAGCAGAGCCCGGCGCCTTTCCACGGTTCAACGCGTGGAACAGCAGACTCTTTTGCAAAGAACAGAGCGCCCAGGCAACAGCAGCCTGCACGTTTCTCAGTGAAAGGGAGAACTTCCTAACTTCATCCAGTCCTCTGAGCAAAGCAGGCAGAGGGAGAGAAACTTTCTTTCCTTCCTCTTTCCTGCAACGAATTCCTCCTTTGCTCTTGCAAACGCAAAGCTTCTTCTGAAAAGATACGTCGCGGTGCAGGGATCCTTCCAGAGGAGCAACGGCATAGTTTTAGCTGGAAGGGCTTGGCAGAGCAGCCGGGGAGAAAGGCCTCTTGCGATTCTCTTTTCTTTCTGCCTGAATGCGGTCCATCGGCACTTGCCAAAGCAAGGTTTCCCAGCACAAACTACAAAGCAGCAGCTCCCTCCTGGCAGAGGAAATCCCATGCAGTGTTGCCCTGGCGAGATAGTGCTGCTACAGCGAGGCCCAGGGAAAACAGACTGCCTGGAGAAATCCTAGCAAAGCCCTGTGTTTCCCCACAGGAATGTATGTCAGTTTCAGTTCTTTGCCAGCAACGGAGCTCAGAGGCAACGTCAGATTGTGTGTATCTCAGTGAGAGAAAGAAGACTGTGACTTCCCCCGTTCCTCTGAAGAAAGCGGTTAGAGGGAGAAAAGCGTCCTTTACATTCGCTTTCCCGCAGTGAGCTCGGCAGATCTGCCCTTCGCGAAGGGCCGTTTTCCCCCGGAGAACTGCCTCGCGGTAGCCCTGTTCTGGAAGTGGAACGAGTATGCAGTGTTAGCGTTCAGCTATTGTGAAGGCTCGCTTTGGCCCAGGGCAAACGAAGCGCCGGGGGAAATCTTAGCAGAGCCCGCGCCTTTCCACGGTTCAAAGCGTGGAACAGCAGACTCTTTTGCAAAGAACAGAGCGCCCAGGCAACAGCAGCCTGCACGTTTCTCAGTGAAAGGGAGAACTTCCTAACTTCATCCAGTCCTCTGAGCAAAGCAGGCAGAGGGAGAGAAACTTTCTTTCCTTCCTCTTTCCTGCAAGGAATTCCTCCTTTGCTCTTGCAAACGCAAGGCTTCTTCTGAAAAGCTACGTCGCGGTGCAGGGATCCTTCCAGAGGAGCAACGGCATAGTTTTAGCTGGAAGGGCTTGGCAGAGCAGCCGGGGAGAAAAGGCCTCTTGCGATTCTCTTTTCTTTCTGCCTGAATGCGGTCCATCGGCACTTGCCAAAGCAAGGTTTCCCAGCACAAACTACAAAGCAGCAGCTCCCTCCTGGCAGAGGAAATCCCATGCAGTGTTGCCCTGGCGAGATAGTGCTGCTACAGCGAGGCCCAGGGAAAACAGACTGCCTGGAGAAATCCTAGCAAAGCCCTGTGTTTCCCACAGGAATGTATGTCAGTTTCAGTTCTTTGCCAGCAACGGAGCTCAGAGGCAACGTCAGATTGTGTGTATCTCAGTGAGAGAAAGAAGACTGTGACTTCCCCCGTTCCTCTGACGAAAGCGGTTAGAGGGAGAAAAGCGTCCTTTGCTTTCGCTTTCCCGCAGTGAGCTCGGCAGATCTGCCCTTCGCGAAGGGCCGTTTTCCCCCGGAGAACTGCCTCGCGGTAGCCCTGTTCTGGAAGTGGAACGAGTATGCAGTGTTAGCGTTCAGCTATTGTGAAGGCTCGCTTTGGCCCAGGGCAAACGAAGCGCCGGGGGAAATCTTAGCAGAGCCCGGCGCCTTTCCACGGTTCAACGCGTGGAACAGCAGACTCTTTTGCAAAGAACAGAGCGCCCAGGCAACAGCAGCCTGCACGTTTCTCAGTGAAAGGGAGAACTTCCTAACTTCATCCAGTCCTCTGAGCAAAGCAGGCAGAGGGAGAGAAACTTTCTTTCCTTCCTCTTTCCTGCAACGAATTCCTCCAATACTATCTCTCTATG